>NC_083632.1:2735642-2778142 GCF_963584025.1 Labrus mixtus
GAGGGGAGAGGAGAGAGGAGGGGAGGAGAGGAGAGGAGAGGAGAGAGGAGAGGAGGAGGAGGAGGAGAGGAGAGGAGAGGAGAGGAGAGGAGAGGAGAGAGGAGAGGAGAGGAGGAGGAGGAGGAGAGGAGAGGAGAGGAGAGAGGAGGGGAGGAGAGGAGAGAGGAGGAGGAGGAGAGGAGAGAGGAGGGGAGGAGAGGAGAGGAGGAGAGAGGAGAGGAGAGGAGGAAGTGAGGGAGGAGAGGAGAGGAGAGGAGGAAGTGAGGGAGGAAAGGAGAGGAGAGGAGAGGAAGAAGAGGAGAGGAGAGAGGAGGGGAGGAGAGGAGAGAGGAGAGGAGAGGAGGAGAGAGGAGAGGAGAGGAGGAAGTGAGGGAGGAAAGGAGAGGAGAGGAAGAAGAGGAGAGGAGAGGAGAGGAAAGGAGAGGAGAGAAGAGGAGAGGAGGAGAGAGGAGGAGAGAGGAGAGGAGAGGAGGAAGTGAGGGAGGTAAGGAGAGGAGAGGAAGAAGAGGAGAGGAAAGGAGAGGAGAGGAGGAGAGAGGAGAGGAGAAGTGTACATGTCCATCACAGATCAGACATGGAGGACGGAGACGTGCAGATATGTGTGTGCCACAGAGATCACAGACATGAATTTATACTCATACTGTACGTCTTTACTCAGCACGCTGACTTATCATGTCTCTCCATCTGCATGTCCCCCTCCTCCTCCCCCTCCCCCTCCCCCTCCTCCTCCTCCTCCTCCTCTTCTTCTCCCGCTCTCTCGTGCATCACAGGACATTTAGACTTTTGGACGACAGCGCACTTATTGCTGATTTTCTTTGTATTTATATGACACTTTTTATAGCTCTATAAAAGCCATCGGGGAGATTTATGCCTCTGTGTATGCTAAGCTGCCAGTTTAACAGGCACACCTCTGCATCACCATGCTTATGTGTGTAGTCAATGTGGGGGGGGGGGGGGACGACATACGCAAAACATGGAAAACAATCGCTCCAAAAAGTTATTAGACAACAGGCTCAGACGCTTTATCAGCTCATCGTGTGACATCAGCTTCATTCCTTTGAGGCTGAAAGCTGCAGAGATGTTCGGGATGTGGGACTTCATGTGTCAAACTTCTATTTCCCTTCAAATTCACAACAAATCCTCACAATCCAGAAGAGAAGATGTTCGACTGAGACATCCTGCAGCTCTAGAAGACTGCATTGCTATCGGATTGTTGCATCAGTTTGAGCATGTGCACAAAACAAACCTTCATATTTTTGTCTTTTATGAGAAGATATGCATATTCTAACTTTGTTTTCTAAAATTACTTAACGTGAATTTAAATGTTTTTAAAGGAAACACAAAAGAGTCCATTTGCTGCAGATTTCCCGCGCTCTTGGTCTTCATCTGCACATGGCGTCGGCCCGTTTGTCTCGTTATTTGAGGCTAAAATATCCTGAAAATGTCGAGTAAGAGGACCTTGTGCTCAGACTTTCAGTTTTGTCTGTAAGTTAATAATTAATCCTGAGACTTCAGTCCAATAGGAATTTAATGACGACGGAAACGAAGCACTAACCCTGCCATGATTTCCGCTCTTTACTGTGACCACTGGTTTTAGCTTTTACACCAAATAAACTGAAGAAAATGTTTCACGAGAAGCTCAACTCTGTGCTGAAAATGAACCAAAATAAAATGAACCCCTGTGTATTGAAGAGCAGTCCGGAGAGCTGTGCATTACAGGAGCTTTAATCCCCATCATGGCTGTCGTCAGTGTGAAGTGTTACCTCAGCTGTTATTGTAATGTGAAGCTGAAGATCTTTAAAATGTCCCATACAGACTTTATGTCCCCTGTTTGCCTACTGAAAGCACCCTAACCTGCATGATAACAGGGCTAATGTGTTAGGTTGGCGTCTGAGTATTTATACAGTATATGTGGTGTGCATGTTTTTATATTTTATGTGAAGCTATTTTCATAACTTTGTGAAGTTTTTTAACGGGTTATGAAACAGACTGAAATGAAAACTGATGCTTCTACATGACCTAACCTAAAAAAAGCAAATGAAACCACCAGTCAAAACATTTATAATTTCTATGATGTCATTTTTAATGCTTGAAGACGCTGCTGCAGGGTGTCAGACAAGGTCTTAATTTACATTTCCTGTGTGCACAGGGCGATTCGTTTGACTATGAAAGAATGCAGAAAGAGGACAAAATACCTCCTCATGTACAAGACAAAAATCAGAAAAGACGTACCACTTTGTCTCTACAGGGGGCAGCAACAACCCCACAAACTAAAGTTCCTCACAGGAGCTTTAAACCAACTTTTAAAATCTCATATATTAAAGCTGAATTTATTCTTCTTGATGAAATATCCTCTCATCGGACATTTTGAAAAGCTTTTGAGCCGTATGTCATGGCCTCCAGAAGTGTGTAGCTAACCTGCCCTTAGAATTCACCATGATACCCTAAACGATATGAACCGTTGAAAGCCAGGAGATGAGGCCGAAAGCTCCTGATGATACTCAGCATGTTGACCGTGTGCTATGAGTTGGTGTCCGCTAATATTACAGGCCTATAATCAAACGTACCGCCCAACATAGCTGCATGTTTGCAGGGGAAATTCACTGACTGCAAGAGTTAGAGCCATATGGAAACGGTCTCCATACATATGTTTTGATCTTTAAATTAAATATGACATATACTTTGAGTCCAGGATTAACGTAGATATCCACAACAAAGATCCACATATGAATAAGAACAGAATGTTACAAATATAAAAATACAACTCGAATAACGATATCCGAACTATAGGAAAAGGGATGTCAGTATCACGGCCCGACCGAGATCGGATTCTTGGGGCCGATACCGATACTGAGACTGGGGAGGGGAAAAAATCTGATACCGACATATCAGCCGATATCTTTCTCAGATCTACGTTCGATCTTTAGAGATAGATACATATATATAAAAAACACATTTATTATGTTTATCCATCAAGTGCAGTTATCAAACACTTGTGGAAAAGATTTATAATTAAGACAAGATGGTCACTCGACTGGAAAGTAGCTGCCCATGTACGTGCATCACCGCTTGACACTTGAAAATGATTGTTGTAATCCATAAAGCGCCCTCTGCTGGTGAAAGAGAACTGCTAGTGTAATACAGTGAATTTCTAATTAAATGCTATGCGACTGGTGAATAAATCTAGTAATATTAGCGTATATCTGCTCTAAAATTATCCGATATCGATGGTCACTGGATATGCTAATATCGGCCGATATTATCGGCTGGATGATTAATCGGTCGGGTTCTAGTCAGTATGACATAAAGGAGCTTTATGTATAATAAAAGGTGGTTTAAAAGTACCAAAAGTTCAACAAAATAATAGTTGTTCTGGATATTTTGCAGAAAACATACAAACTTTGCAAACAGCTAGACTCTCTATTTGTTTATTTGCAGCCTCATTTAAAACTCTTTTGTCCTTAATGAACCTGAAGAAGAGCACACAGCATCTACAGAACAAGAGCCTCTTATAGATCTGTTCACTCTGTATTCAAATGATCTGTATGTTGACATGCACGGCTCACAGATCAAAGGCATCTCCTCTGCATTAATGAGTTAAATATTACCTCTCAGAGCCAATCAGAGCGATCGAGCTGAACGTGAAGATGAGAGATCAAAGCAGCCGCCTATCGATCCCCCCCCCACAACACCACCACACCACCTCCTCCTCAAACTCCACCTGCATCAGCCGGACCCGTCTGTCTGCAAAAACAGAGCATGCAGGCCTTCATTATGACAGGCTGGACTTCAGTCTGCACACTTTAACAAAGAGTCCCAAATGAGAAACATGACGTAATGCAGTCGGTATGTGCGCGTGTATAAAAGAAGCGGGCTAAAATAGTGATCGCTTTTCTTTTGCCCGGGTTATTAATGGGCAGCTCTGGCATCGCTCCTAAATGGGGATGTTGAATTTATTATTACAGGGTTGGACACGTTCCCAGGAGGGTTCATTATACACAGAAAGGAGATGTGTGTGTGTGTGTGTGTGTGTGTGTGCTCGTTTCTTATAGGCTTACAAAAAAGGGCAGCGTAATATCTGCAGAATAAAAAACAAATAAAAAAAAGCTTAAATTTAGCTTCAAATGTGATTTCTAAACATCTTCTCCATCTTAATCCACTTAAAATAAGGTTTAATATTGAGATATTTTATCTTTTTAAATGCAGCTCTTATTGCAATTAAGATGTAGATAAAACTCCATGTCTTATCTTCATCTCAGGGGCGATCCCCATGTGAGCTTGCATGATCAGCACACCACACACACACACACACACACATCCACACTCACACACACTCACACACACACACACACACACACACACACATACAGGCTGACATTGTGTGCAGAAATGCTTTGCAGGGCGGTGTGAGCTGCAGAAACACTGTCCACTCTGCTTCATGCAAAGCCACATCCAGCAGCAGCACCAGGAGAAGCACCTTCACGGTCACAAAACCGCTCTCTCTCTCTCTCTCTCTCTCTCTCCCTCTCTCTCTGCAGGGATTACTCCAATAATCCGGGAGTTTTTTTTTTCTTCCTCCAAAAGGTGAGAGGCGCACAAGGAAGCAGGATGTAGTGTTTGTTTCCACGCGGATTGTTTCAGGTCGGGATGAATGTGTGCTGTGAGTGTGTGTGTGTGTGTGTGTGAGTGTGTGTGTGTGTTTGCGTGTGTGTGTGTGTGTGTGTGTGTGTGTGTGTGTGTGTGTGTGTGTGTGTGTTTCGAGGTACGGCAGCCGGGCTGGGTTATGTGTCTTTATGATTTACGAGCCTGACTCCAGCAGCGGTTCAACCAGAGTTCAGAAAGCTGCATGCCTCCAGACTTATTCTCTCTCTCTCTCTCTTTCTCTTTCTGCTGCTTCTCTTCGTCTTTTAAAAATCTGCTGCTTAATAATTCTGCTCTGTTTAATTTCACATGAAGAGAGCATTAAATTCAATCACGGATATTCTCCGGGAAGATGTTTGCTTTGGTTTCGGTTCCGAGCTGCAGCGCACATTAGACTTAGTGTGTGTGTGTGTGTGTGTGTGTGTGTTAGTGTGTTATTGTGTGTGTGATGGATGACTTTCTCTCCAGATTCTGATACAACATTTAATTTCCGAGCTTGAGACAGGATTATACATTATTGAATAAAGGCTGTTATTTATTAACAGCAACGGAAACACACCCAATAAAAAAACCTGTTTTATTTATTTTAAAGGCATTTTATTTTATGGGCTTCATTATGTTTTCATACAAAGTATTTTCTTCATTTTTTAAATTAATATAAAATGCGTTTTTCCTTAACTGCCTGTTTATTTTCGGGTGTTTCTGTGCAGGCTTACTTGAGAGCATTTTTCCTTGTTCTTGTGTTTCATTTATTCTGTTTTTAAAAAGACACAAAAACCTGAGGAATAGCTCGATCTTTTGTTTTATTCAAAGAGAAAAAGGGAAAGAAAATTGAGCCTTGTGGTAGGCCAGTCAGGTTTACAACCAAATCTCAGGGTCAAACAAAGAGGAAATCATCTAATTTCTGCTCACATTTTGTAAGATTATAGTCAAATATTGTGTTTTTTTCCGTTTCAGAGGAGGTTTAGGGTTGTTTTGTTTCATTTATCCTGATAAAGAGAAACAAAAAAACTAAGAATATGCCTTGTTTTAAACAGATAATGAGTCGTGTGGTGTAGGCCGGTGAGGGTGCACACTTCATTTCAGATGTAGATTAAAGGAAAATAATTCAATTTTTGCACAGATGTTGTAAGATTATTCTTAAATTTGTTGTTTTATTTCCTGCGTCCTATCAGTCCATGAGAGGCTTTTGGTTGGCTTGTGAGCTCCACAGTAAATTCTTTGTCGTTAATTAAAGGAGAATAACTCAATCTCTGCTCAATTCTTGCAGGAATTTCCTCAAATGTCTCGTTTTACCGGGTTTCTTTCCACCATTTTTTTTTTATTTTGAGGAAGGAAATGTTTGTTTTTAGAGGATTTATGTAGAAGAAACTCTTCATTTTCTGTGGCCTACATGTCCACAGGAGGCAGCCCACTGAGGCCCACACTAATTATTAGGAGTTAATAAAAGGATGGAAATTAAATTTTTGCACAAATTTGCAAGATTATCCCCAAATGTCTTGTTTTCAGAGGGTGTCTTTCTACCAGACTCTTAATTTGCATTATTGCCTCTCAGTCCAGGAGATGCTCCAGAATTAGTGACTTTAACACTGAATTGTCAGGATTTAAAGAAAAATAATTTAATTCTGCTGGATTCTCCTCAAACGTCTTGTTTTCAGGTTTTTTTTTTCCTCTGTCGACCAAACTCTTTATTTCCCGTGGCCTCTGTGTCGAGGAGAGGGCTTGCCATTCATGTCAGCAGACTATTGAGTTGATAAGATGGATCATGCAGTCTCCTCCCTGATTCTGTCTCACCTCTTTTTTTTTTTCCTTCTCCCTCTCAGGCCAGAAGCTCGGGGCTCTCTGGAAACCTGCCATGTGACATTTGGCTGCCGTCGCTCCGTCAGAAGGTCAAAGGGGCCGCACCACGTTTCATGGAGATGCAGAGACACTGCACTGAAAACCTGCAGCACATTCAGCACCACGACTTCTTCAGCGAGGCGTTGGAGGATGTCGACGGGTTGGGGTGTGATCGCCAGGCGGCTGCAGAGACGTTCGAGCGCTCGTTCACCCGGAGGTCCAAACAGCAAAAGTTCCCCACGAGCAAAAAGGTTTTCCCCTGGATGAAAGAGTCCAGACACTCAGATCAGAAACACGGCAGGAGAATCTCAGGTCTGTAACAATACGAGGCCTTTTCAATTAAAGCTGCATTAATTGAGAAAATGAGCTTATGTGTTCTCCTTTTTCAGGTTCAAAAGGTCAGCGGGCCATTAATCAAACACAGCCAGGCATGCAGCAGGAGGATAAACACACCTAGGCTCAGGTTTTAGACACTTTAAGGTGTCAACAAAGAGACAAACAGAACGCTTATTTGAATAAGACAAGGTTACAAAATGCTGCAACAACAATTAAAACACCAGAAATGATTTAGTCAAAATGTAGAAAAGATACTCATGTTTTTAAGAGTAGAGTTTAAGTAGAATAATCTGTGTGCTTCTGGAAGAGTTGTTTCCTCTATTTGAAACTATTCCTCCCCTAGAAGGCCTGATAATAATCTCTCTGTGTGTGTTTGTCTCTGAGATCTATTAAAGGCACAAATATTACTCTGTAACCGTTTCTGTGACGGTCAGGAGGAACTGAAGACATCTGGTATCAAATATAAAATCCCTGTTTGGAAAAATAACAACAACCATATGAGATACACTTGAAACTACAGACTCCTGGACTTACATTAGAATATCTTTATTCTTTCTTTAACTCCATATCTGTCAGACTTTATTGTATTTTTTATAAAACAAGAAAAACAAGAGAAAACTCTCAACAACTACCTGATAAAAACATTTAAACTGATGTTTCTGTCGTCCTCCATTCCCTCTCCTGTCTTTATTGAGTTTAATGTATTTATGTGTTATCTACTTTTTGCTGATTCAGGTCCGGTTGGCTGACATGTGTGTCACTCTCACAGTTTGATGACAAAAAAAACAAACATTAGAATGAGAGTGAGCAGGATGCACACTCACTGAAATAGGTTCCGTTTGGATTTTTATTTTACTTTTAATATTAAACAACATTAATATCTTGACAGATATTAAACATATGACATGAAAAACAAACAACAGAACAAACAAACACAAGTGTCACAGATACTTTGAGCCTATTGGTTGGATGAGGATTACATTTTTCTACACATAATTTGTTGTGTATGATCCTTTTGTTTTATATGTTAACCATTTTCCCCAGCCTTTGTCGAACTCGTTTGCATTTTTATTTAACACCAGAAGGTTTACAAGCGGAACGGAAAATGTTTTTTTTTTATCTCTGGAAACTTTAAAAATAATTATATTTTACATTAATGGATTAATTGTTTGCCAAAGCTAAACATGACCGTCAGAGAGGAGGAACCTAACTTTAAATTATTCACATTTAAGAAGCTGAAACTTTGTCTTGTCCTTAAAGGGATTTATTTTTATAATCAAGATATTTTTTTTATTTTTTTTTAATAGTCGAAAATAAATCGATGAATCATTGCAGCCCTCATAATTACTGTCAGAAGAACAGAGTTTATTTCTGGTGTTTGTTTGACCTCTAACTGATGATTATTTTGTTGGTTTAGTATTTTTAGTGTGACTGCATGCTTTGTTGATTTGATATGTATTTCAATGTGGATCACTGAAGATGACTTTGTGTCAGTAAACAGAAATAGAATCTAAAAAAGAAAGCAAGCTGGTTACTGAGAATTCAATTTTAGACCTCAGTACTAAAGAGAAACTGTCCGTTCACCGCCTTGGCTGAGTCACAATAACTCATTCAAGCTTCCTGTTTCCTCATTGTTTTGTCTCGACAGACTGCACAGTCAACGAGAAGTGTCCGAGCGCGAGCCCGGCCTCCAAGAGGTCACGCACAGCGTACACGAGCGCGCAGCTGGTGGAGCTGGAGAAGGAGTTCCACTTCAGCCGCTACCTGTGCAGGCCGCGGCGCGTCGAGATGGCCAGCCTGCTCAACCTGCAGGAGAGGCAGATCAAGATCTGGTTCCAGAACCGGAGGATGAAGCAGAAGAAGGACGAGAGAGTGCAGGGCCTCAACACCACCACCACCACCTCCTCCTCCTCCCCACACTCCTCCCCCTCCGCCCCGGGCAGCCCCACTCTGTCGAGCCTGGGTTATGTCCATCTGGGCGGGGATTACCAGCCGGCCTCCCCTCCGCTCAAGTCCCAACAGCACCATCAGTCCCAGCCGGCGTACCCCGAAGAATTCTCCAAATACGCAGCTCCAGGCTTCACGCAGTTTCCCGCGCAGTACAACACGCACAGTAACTCCCACACCACAGACCCAAACGTGGATGTAAGCGGGTCATATTTCACACAGAGCTGCACTCAGGACAGAATCATGCAGGCTCCAAAACTGACCCATCTGTAGCGCTCAAGAGTCCTGCAAAAAAAATGTACATTTAAATCACGAGCCAAGACTTCACCGACCTGCTGTGATGCATGCATTCTTTTATTTATTTATTTGACTAATTAATCCAAGTGTTAGTCTCAAGTCATGGCTATTTATTTGCATTTATATTTATTCATCTTTGCCTCCACTTGAACGCATGGGCCTCCTCTCGTTTGCAGACACGTTAGAACACGTTTGAATGTAGCCCCTGATGTGTATTTTCAATTACAATGTGAGCTGCTGTTTTTTCAGCTACATAAATAAAAACACAATTTGTTGACACCAAGACTCTCCAGAGTAAATACTCCTCAAAAAAGCCAAGAAAAAAAAAACGACTTTTAAGCAGCCAAAGATTTGTAAAAAACGACCGAATGTCATTTTTTGTGAGTGTAAAAGCTCAATTAGCAGCCAGAGTCTTTAACAGCACATTAACTCTTCCTTAATTACAGCCACCTTACGGGTGAGTGTGGACGTGATAGGTTTATGAAGATGTTGCATTATAGTGTTGGTGTCGTTAACTCTCAAGCATGAAACAAAAAAAAGGAGAGAGAGAGAGAGAGAGAGAGAGAGAGAGGGAGAGAAAATCTATATGGTTCTTAAATGTGTCTTTGTTCTGTTACGGGCAAAGTGGGCCACACAAGCTGTCAGTGCGTAAAGAGAGCGCATGATGGATCACTGAATCCACTGCGCTGCTTTTCAGAGTCTGCAGGATTCAGGCTGAACAAATGTTTTTTTTTGCAATAGAGAAATAGGCTACACCTTTTGCCAAAACTTAAAATTCTGATCTCCGTAAAGCGAGATTAAATATTTTCACATTTACTTCTCAAATTATTTTTTTTTCCCCACACTGGAAATAAAAATAAATTAATGCAAAACAGACTAATTAAATCCTAACTAGAACCTCTCACAGGCAACGAATCTGAAAGGGTTAATATGTAGGGCTAGATGAATACAGACTTAATTCATTTAAATTTATTTCCAAAAGATTTAGGACGCTGTGGAAAATGTAAAGAAAAACCGGAAGTGATGATTTTGAAAAACGTGGAAACGTAATATTTAATGAATAATCGGACAAAGACAAAATGTTGAAACTGATAAATGTCATTGTTCCTTTAAAATTTGAATTAAATGGCTAAATTAATTAAAAAAAAAAAAGGTTGGGGCATGTAAAATATATATATTTTAAACTCTAAAGCAACTTTAAACATCTTTAAGTTAAAGCGTGATGTTTGACCTCTTTCTTTAAATCCACATTATTACTGTGTATTATTATTATTATTATTCTGCTCCTTCAGTGATTATTTTTACATTTCGTCATTAATCTGTCATTTTCAGCTCCTCTTAACAGCACAGCCTGAAAATGTGTCCTGATGTTTGTGTTCTTATCAGATGGATGAGCTCGTCTGATTGAAGCATTTGTCATGTAAATGTGAGCCCGTTTGATGGACGAGCCCGCAGACTTGACAGAGTGCTGTAGGTCCTTTGCCATTGGCGTTTAGCGGGTCACATGGTGTGTCAGGAAGGTGATATGAGGGTGGAAGGCAGCTTTGACATACTACCTAGAAGAGTTAGGGGGCAAAGGGAGCAGCGATTAATGACTGCTCGCTCTTGATCACTTTTCTGAACAAACAACAGGCCCCGGCTCCAGGATGAACTCCTACTTAGATTATCCAGTGTGCAACAGGGGAGCGAATATCTTCAGTGCCAAGGCCGGATACCACACTTTAAACCATGGATACATGTCGTCCAACTCGTCGTGCGCAACAAGTGAGAGTTACGCACCAGACGGGCGCATAGTCGCTGCAACTTCTGCGCCACACCAGAGCCCGAGTCTCCCCCTGCACCATCAGACACACGTCAACCTGGACCTACAGTTTGCACCACAGAGTAACTCCATGTACGGCTCTCCTTTGGAGTACGGACATCACCAGTACGGCCTCGCTCCCGAGCAGGACCGCAGCTACATTCACGCTCAGGTTTCACCCCTGGGAACAAACATGGCTCCCTACACCGGGGACAGCTGCGGGCCCGGAGTCTCAACCGGGGGTCAGTACTTGCATTTCGGCAGCGGGGATCAGAGGCTGCAAGAATACCCGGAGAGCGTTTACTCGAGACTTCCGGTCCATAACAAGGAGAAGGACCTGGAGCATGTGGAGGAAGCTTCGAAAACATTCGACTGGATGAAAGTGAAGAGAAATCCTCCCAAAACAGGTTTGTTCATCCTCACAAATAGTAGAAGAATTAAGAGCTGGGATTGCTGTTTAAAGACCCCATGAGGCCTCTGGGGATGATATGACACACAGTGCGTAAAAATGCAACTTAGACAATGAAGCTTAAATCATTCTGGAAGAAAAAATCTATAATGACTAATGTCCTCCACATTTTTCCTATTCATTCTCACATTTTTCTTCACATGCAAACTCCATTCTTCAGCTCCATGACTCATGTTTTTTTTTCCCACCATCATTCATTTCTCTCCTCAGCGGTCCTGTCGGAGTTCGGGGTTCCCGGCCAGCACAACGTGATCCGCACCAACTTCACCACCAAGCAGCTGACCGAGCTGGAGAAAGAGTTCCACTTCAACAAGTACCTGACGCGGGCGCGGAGGGTGGAGGTGGCCGCCAGTCTGGAGCTCAACGAGACGCAGGTGAAGATCTGGTTCCAGAATCGCCGCATGAAGCAGAAGAAACGCGAGAAGCTGGGCTGCGTTCTGGTCAACACGCCGACACCTGTGGAGAAAGTCTCCGGGCCTGACACCTCTCCACAGGGGAAAGGGGAAAGACTGTGATCAATGAAGTGACTTTAAAAAAAAAAAAAAAGAATAACATGACTGTGGGGCCTTCAGGGCAGGTTTTCTACTTCTTTGCCTCAGTGGCACATTCCAGAAAGAAAAAACTGTGAAAAATGGACGTGCACTAGTGAAGAATACAGGGTATGTTTGTGTCTGCTAGTGTGCTTAAACTGCGTTTGTTTTACACATGAGAAGCTTGAAAAACACTTTTTCTCTCTAGCATTGGTTTGTTTTGTGTTTGAGCACTGAGAACTCAGTGTGAATGTTTGCACTATTTATTTACAGGGTATTTTACAATGACTGTTCAGAGGATTTAGCTTAATAAATAAAGTCTATCAAATAGAAGAAAAAGTGTCATAATTGATGTTTTTGTGAAGAGAAAACTGAAAAAAATGCTTTAATGTTCAATCAAGTTTGCGTCCTTCCATAAAGACATTTTCTGTTTAAAAAAAAAAAAAAAAAAAATCATTGTAAATAATAAATTTTTCTAAAGGATTTTGAATCGCATTACAAATTCTATTTCTGTATGTACCGGCATTAAAAAAAAAGGCCCCTTGCATAATGTGACAAGAGGAATCTTTCACAACACATGGGGTGGTTCTCACTGACCTTTTCACCTCCAAATACCTCCAGGGGCTCTAAACATGACAACAAACTCCAGGGAGCCCGGTGTCACCCTTGATTTGTTACCCAAATTCTGCCTGGATACAGCTGACACAGGTTGCACCGACGTCCACTTGGACTTTAAAATAACTCAAGTTTAATACCAGTGATCAAACACCCACATTTTGTCTTAAAAAAAAAAACAGGGAGAATAGTGTGAGGAATCCACATTTCAGAGGTCACTGTGGCTTCAGTTTGAGCCAAACGTTTGCAGGACCTGACCACCTGGTTTCACGTGACGCTAAAGGGGCAGCAGTTTCAATATTTGCTCTGGGTGTTGGGTTTGTGCACACACTTTCTGCCCCAGCAGCACCGGCCTGTTGGTGCCCTTTTTTCTCCCTAAAGCTGAGGTTCACGCAGAGTTCAGGCACAAATGAATGCAGAGTCAATCTGTCAAGACACCCGGAGTGGGCTCGGAGAACTCTCGGCCTCTCATACTTTTACATTTTCACAGATTTTTGCTTTTAATATTTTAGTCTAAAGAGTTTAAAGATCATTGACGGGAAAATTGTTCTATGAAAAAAAAAGACGTTTCAAGGGATCTGCATGATTTGAAATATATATGCATGAGTATGCAGTTCTCACACAACTATATTAAAAATTAATACAGCTCCACTAATAGAAGTTACAGTTGAAATAGCATACGGCCCATTACTGTAAATTGGAAAAAAAAAGGCTGAGCGGGTTTGTTGTCAATGCATTTTCTTTACAACAGCAGAAGCTCTTCAGATGAGTCACAAGGCCAAGGACTGTGGAGGTGACAATAGTGACAATAGCCACGGTGGAAAGTGACAGATTCAACAACAAAAAAAGAGAGGGGACAGTGCAGAAAACAAGTGTGGGGGGCTTCACTCCTGAGGTGTGATCCCTGCCATCTCTGTGGGTAATACCTCAGCGCTCCCAGCGGGCTCTCCATCTGGAGGTGTCAGAGTCGGTGCTGCAGCCAACACTCAGAGACAGATGTTCAGCTGGGAGGAGGAGGAGGGAGGAGGAGGGAGGAGGAGGAGGAGGAGGATGTTTTTCACCTTCAGATCAGCCTCTTCGCCTTCTGCCGGAGAATGTAGGGCAAGGAGGAGAGGAGAGAGGAGAGAGGAGAGAGAGCGGTTAACGATCACTGAGGGACGAGGAGGACGATCCTACACGGTGACGAAAATAATCAAAACCACCGCCTGGCTGCACAAACACAAACGCTCTACTGATAAACAGCAGCCATCTCTCTCTCTCTCTCTTCTCAGTTATCTAACACATCTTTAGCCCCGCTCCCCCCCCCCCCACCCCCCTGCTCTGCACTTTGTTTGAGGTCAACTCAGTGCTGTTTGTACCCCATGCTGCTCGCAGTTGTTGCAGGCTCTTTTACAAGTCTATTGCCAGGCTCACTTCCTTGGTTTTCGACCAGTTCCTCTGTCGCATGTCACTCTGCAGGGTCCCAGCGCTTCAAAGAGGAACCAGATACAGTATTCATGGGGTAGAAGGGCGGGTAGAGGGGGGGGGGGGTTGGGTCATCAGAGAGATACAGCAGGAGTCATTTTTATTGGCAGATATCAAACACGGCTATTTAGGTTCTACGCCATCTATCTGTCATGTTTGCAGTAGTTTGCTGACGAGATGCAAAGATAAATGGAACGCCGAATGAGCGTCTGCTGAATGATGGGAGAGAAATGTCGACCGAATCGGAGCGTTATTTACAATATTTATTATATTTTCAAAATAAAACTTAGAGACCTTCTCTGGTATAGAACAATAAAGACACAGATCCATCATCTGTCCGGGTGTTTTATTACAGTCTATCAACGTTTGTCAAGATGGAGAACGGCATTTCATGGCTGACCGAAGAAATACTGGCCAGGAAGAATTTTGACTGCAACTAGTTATATATTTTTAATATTTGTTATGTTCTCAATTAATCCCTTTTTTTTTTTTGTAGAAATTAGCAAAAATAACCCAAAGTGACGACATCAGTTGTGTGTGTTTTTTTTGCCGAACAATAGCTACAAAAGTATTTATTTTCAATTTACAACAACGTGAGACAACTTCAATCAGTAAATTCTTCAATTTGTGAGGTGTAGGAGACATCGTTTGTTTGAGTTTTTGTAGGAAAATGTCAAATAAAAAAATTCTGACAGGGTTGTCACTATACCAAGATTTTAAACTTTGCTACAACTCTAATAAAAATCGAATTATTCAGATACCTCTTTTGGTATTACGGCAACAAATATAGAAGTGTTAGGCACCAAATGTCGAGTCATTTCTTGTTTTTAATCATTTAAGAATACAGGCAAACTCCTGCATACTGTGTAGACCGCAGCGTTGTAGTACTTGAGACCGCTCTTAAAGGTCTTGGGTCTCAGAATCATAAACATTTTTACTCGGCCTCGTCTCGGTCCGGGCAAACTCCAGATTTGAAATGAAGACCGGTGAAGACCACCACTGATCGGCTTCTTTCTCACGTCATCGCTGTGATTAGAAGGAAGAACTCCCCTTTCATATAACTTCAATTAATTTGTAGTTTGGTTTGCCCCCTCAGGCCCCAACATTCCCGGCGTTTCTGTCTAAATTAGTGACACGCCCCTAAAACACAAGATGATGATTTTTCTGTGATATTTTTAGTCTTGGTCATGCCTCGGTCTCGGAGCACTCTGGTCTTGGTCTAGACTACAACTCTACTGGATTGCACAGATAAATTGACTTTTTGCACTTTAGACAATTTCTCTTGCTCTGTTCTCGGTCCGTCTAGAAAAGACATAGATGAAACATTCACAACTTTATGAGACGCCCAAAAACAAAGTGTACTCGAGGGATGTCAGGATTGAAGTAAGAAGAAAGAACCAAAAAATGAAGTCATGACAGCAAACAAGGGATTTAAAAAAGAGGTTACTTAAGCTCTAAAACCCAGCAGCTCTACAGCGCTGTTTAAAGTGTAAATATCAGCGGGTTAAGAGGTTAAGCATCCTCAGCTTTTTATCAAATATATCTTTGCTGGTTTATCAGAATCAGATCTGATAAAGTGACACAGTTTGACCCCAAACCTGGATAACCGGGTTTAATGTTCTTATTATCACCTGCACAGATCTGCAGCAACATAAGCTCTAATGTAATCTACCTCTGATTATTTTCAGGATCATTTGAACAGAATTTGTAATTGCGTCCTTAGCTTGATCACTTTAGGAACACCAGCTGTGGAAGGTTTAATTGTTCGTCCCTGGATTATGTGATGCGTTATAAACCGGTGTACCTGAAGGCCACTCTGGATCTGACCCTCCAAATTAAAATAAAAGCTCTACAGAAAGATATGTTTGAATGAATGAAGACAAAAGTGGTGGGAATAAAAACTGAAAAATAATTCCTTAATATCAATATTTATTTGACATCCATGATTTCCTCCTTGCTGTTGTTCATAGTGGAGAATCGCTAACTGGTTATGTGCGGCGTATCTTCTTCTTCTTCCTTTGTTATGAGGCTCTTTTTAGCCCGGGCTCAGAGATTCTTGACAACCATCCCCCCATCCGAGTCAGGCTCGATTGGATCTGGAAGCGCCAGCCGACCTGAAGCCTCGTCCTCCTGGGCCCCCCCCCCCTGCGACTGCATCCTTTCCCCCCTCTCCATCAGCATAGTAACTGAGAGAGACAAGTGACTTGGCCAGGGTTAACGTCTTAATACTCCCCGGGATTGCCTCCAGGATCCAAATGGCTACCTCTAATAGTTTTCCTCCTCCGTGTGGCTGTCAGGCTGCCACGACTATATGCCGTAAGAAAAACAAGAGCAGCTGAGAGGCGGCGTAACGAAGCAGCACGATGAAATAATGAGGGGTGGTGAGGAAGAAGAGAGAAGCAATGAAACGTGTTTTTGTGTCCAGATTTGAGCTTCTTTTTTTGGGGGGGGGAAAAGGACGCTCGTTGATGTGATGCTACTTTGCATGTACGGTCGAAATTAAAGCGGCCTCTTTTCTTAAAGCCGAGGAGGAGAGTGTGTGAGTGGGGGGGGGGGGGGGGGGGGGACCAGAACTCAATCAGTGTCACGTCACATGGTTCAAAGCGGCCAATTCGATGCTGCCAGGAGGTTGAGAAATGCAAGGTGACAGTTCATTTTACCAGTGACAGTGTGTCGGTCTCGCTTGCTGCTTTCCCCAGTCAATTCCCAGCGAGCAGTGAAGGTTGAGCGTTGCTGGAGACAGACAGCAGCAGCTACCCCCCCCCCCCCCCCACTTCCTCCTCCTCTTCCCTCACCACCACTCTCTCATCGACCCCACTCTGCTTTGTATTCCAATTAACTGGACAGAGGGAGAGGCGGCGGTGTGCAGGATCACAAGCACAGGCAGACACATTCTTCTGGCGTCCTTCCAGTCTCTCCATCGATAGCGCTGCTCTTCCTCTTTTTCCACCCTCTCTCTCTCTCTCTCTCTCTCCTGCTCCTTCCCTTTTTCCTCTTCTCTCCTTTGGGCCAGTTGTTCCAGGGGGGTAATTCATAGATTCTTTCTTTAACAACTGCCTCTAGGGACAATGTCTCGGTAATGAAAAATAGCTCCCTCTCACGCATTCATACATCACATGTAATAGAGGTGTGTAATCGCTCAAGTCGAGTCGACGCACGGCGAGCTGTAACTGCCACCCTTAACAGACACCTCAAATAATGCTGAATTAATATTTTGAAACGGCTCATATATCCTAACATAATACAATTTGAATGATTTTATATTCTAATGCTTTCATGGCTAACATTGATTCAAGTACAAGCTTCCCCCGGAGTCAGTCAATACGTGCGCTGACTGAGGGTTGTAGATTTAGCGCAACACATTTGCTCCTCTGTCTTTTGTGTCCTCAATCTATCATCACTTTTTACCCCCACACACACACACACACACACACACCGACGTATGTTTGAGCAATGGGTGGGTTGGGAACACAATGATTCTGAGGAAATCCGAAAAGTAAACTACCTCTTTTTTTATCTCCTCGAGGACAACACAAACATTTACAACGGGACTCTTAAGAATCAAGCCACACACACACACTTCTTTTGAAAAAAAAAGAAAATCAAGGGTTTGAATATGCTGACATGTTGAATCAAGGGGGCCAGATTTGAGCACCAACTTGAGATGCTTGCCTTTGAAAAGTGACACCTATTCATAAAGAGTGATTAATGACGAGATTTGTGGAACAGCTGAAATAAAATGCAACTTTAAGCTTTTTTTTTTTCACATGATGTTCAAAGCAGATTTTTCCTTTGGAGTAAAAAAAAAAAGATAGAAGAAAACATGCCCTCCAACTACAGCACTTCCTTTCCTTAAATAAAGATAAAGAGCCTGAAAGACAGGCATGGGTGCTTTGCTGTTTGCCCCTCTCAGTTTCTGCCTATCTTGAGAATGCAGTGTGGTGTGCGTGTGTGTTTGCAGGACAGGATACACACACTCAAACACACACCCTTCATGCCCTGAGGATCCTCCTGACTCTCTCTCTCTCTCTCTCTCTTGGCTCTATCAGATCAGAGAGACCCGCTGTCCCTCCCCACACCGCAATGCAAATGAAAAGGAATGCGCTGATAAAAGGCCAGATCCTAAAGATGAGAGGGCAGAAGGAGGACAGAGGCAGCGAATGCTTAAGGGGGGGGGGAGCCTCTTGGGGAGATGAGAGGTGGCGGAGGAGTCAGTGTTGGTAGTAGCGGGAGATCATAGCCTTGCTCCCCCTCAGCGGCGTTTGATACAGGGCTTTTGTCGCTCTTTCAGCGGTGCATTGTTGGGTGGTGTAATCCCCGTCGGATTACAAAGGGCTTCCCTTTTCATATGGGACTGACCCAGCAGGCAGGTGGCTGGGGCTCTGTGGAGCTGTCAGGGGGAGGGAACCTCTTTTCCAGGGGAGGGGACCCCAGTTCCTCTTACCTTCACAGGGGCTTTTTGCTGGGAGGCCAGTCAGGCGCAGGTCAACGTGGGGACACTTCTGACATGGGATTCAACTCGCCCTGACCCCTCGGCATCCTGTAGAGAAGACATGAAATACGGAAAATTACTTAATAATATTTTAATTCTCTGTGCTGAACATAAAAGTGCTGCCAATAATGCTCCTAAATATAAATTACAATATTGTATAGATGCATCATAAGGTATTGCTAAATTTGGGATTTTTGCAGCACCCAGAAATTATTTAAATTTCTTATTTTAGAAATCAGACGAATGCAAAACAAATTTAAAATGTGTTTGTGCAAATTGTCTTTTAGTGTATAACATCTGAAATACAATTAAAAATGTTGCATAATTACTAAATTATCTTAAAATATTTTGCATTTAATCTTTGTTCAGCTAATTAGAATCAGAGTGAATAATACAAATTAAATGTTGTGTATCTGTGTGATGTTGCCCAGGATGTGGACTCTTCTTAAATCCACATTATATATTTTAAAAAGTAAGACAAATACAACATCAATCCAACATAGCCTTAATTGATATCCGGTGAATACAGTCGATGAGAGCAGAGTCTGATTGAGCTTTGGTTTCTTGATGGCTTTCCGTGTAGTGTTTCAGTAATACAGGATCAATAAGGTGACAGTCAGGCCCAGCACTATTTCTATTACTACTAAAACCAATATCTACTCTACAGCAGTGTATATAAAAGCACTGTGTAGGTCACCCTATTGCTGTTACCTCTTAACTGGTAATACAAACCACTCATCCATGCCCTGTCACATCTAGTAGTGAGGGACACAGTTAGTAAGGCTGCATTCAAGTGTTGTCAGGAATTATCTAACTGGTTTTCAAATGTGACTCAAAGACCAATCAAAATGGTGATGTAATGATGTGAAACTGTGATTTCAGAAACATCTAAAAGTCTGAATTATCTGTAATGACTTATGGTAATGACTAATTGTTACATAAAGCATATTCATACCACTGAACATCCTGGTCTACATTATCGTTTTCAGCAAAACATCACTCAAGTGAACGACTTGACTCGTTAATGAAGGCAGCATATGCACAAGAAGTCAAAAACATTTTTATTCAAATTTAAAAAACTAAAATTAATTCCTAGCTTTCTTATTAAAGTCTTTTTTTTAAATTCGTTGTTGTAAAACATAATAATTTTTTTTTTTAATTAAATCTGTACCGTCGTCGTAAAGCATCGTCTCATTTGTACAACATTTCGGATTTCCAATTTTACAACCTTTTCTACCCAAAGGGCAGATATGAGTACTTGAACGCAGCATTCGCCCAACGGCCAACGGAAAAATGCAGTTGGGTTAAATTAAAGAAAAAAAAACCGAATGTCTAACTTTGTATTTTAACATTAATGGGAAGGTCTCTGAACTTACTCA
This sequence comes from Labrus mixtus, assembly GCF_963584025.1. Taxonomy (NCBI): domain Eukaryota; kingdom Metazoa; phylum Chordata; class Actinopteri; order Labriformes; family Labridae; genus Labrus; species Labrus mixtus. The sequence goes on from NC_083632.1 coordinate 2,755,453, forward strand.
TGTTGTTTGAAGAGGATCGCCAGCTGCTAGTTACAGGACAGGTAACGCTAATCAAGTTAATGTACGTCGATAAATACTCGACGTTAAACAGCTTATTTAGCTAATTTACATAAAGGGGCAGCTAGCTAATAGTATATTCTCTAAATATTAACGCAATGTAAATGTTAAACCGTGAACGTTTCACTTTTTGTTGTGTGAGTTCAACAGGTTGGCAGGTGAGTACAGAGAAGCTTACAGGAAACCTAGAAAATGCGTACATTTATTACTTCCGGTGTGCACATATCGAAGGGTAGCACTTTTCGCTAGAACACCTGGCTAACGTTCATCTAGCTGTTTAACGAAAGCGGCTGTGTAGCTTTACAGTATGTGGCTTCATATTAAATGGACGAATAAGATCTGACTTACAAGGTTGGTAATAACAGTACAAATAAGCAAAACATGTAAGAATAATCTACACAATTTTAATGTAAACATAAACTCTAGTTATGATATTTTGTACTTGCTGAAGTTAGCAAAATGTTATCAATCACGGAATCTGATTGTTAGGTTTTGTGTAATGAATTTACTTGACAATTTTTCAGGACTTTTTGTAGAATTGAAAGACTGAATATATGAGCCTGTGTGGGAAATTATACAAATACCTGGAGTAATTTATTCAAATCAATTTAAGGTTTTGTTATTTGTTTCTACATTAAACTGGGGCACAGGTACTAAATAAACCAGCCTGTATAGTTGGAGTCTTTTTTCTCTGATTCTTAAGATTAAATCAGCACAGGCCAAATAAAACAGGCCACCAGCTATAACCTAAAAATAAATAAATATATTTGTGTAATAGGGCATTTTGCATGGCACCTTAAGACAGAAAGGCCAGTTGACTCCTGGGCTGAATGTCAAGTAAAGCAGAGTAATTTCTCAAATGCACCTTCAGTTGTTTCTGTTCTGCTGGGTGCAGTGTTTGTTTCCAGCTTGCTATTTAGATATTATTTTAACCTCACTTGGCTCCATTCCACTTCAAAATCCCTCTCACAAAGCCCTGACATTAAGGTCAGAATGAAACTCCTAAGGGGAAATCTTATTTTGCTGACAAGTTTTCCATCTAATAATGCAGTACTGTTATTGATTCCTTCTGGGAAATGTTACTTTTTTCCTTCCTATTTTGCAGGTAGCGTTTCCTGTAAAAGATCAGCATCTGAGCAGAGTTGGCAGGGATTCTCATTGGACTCCTCAACAGTCTGTATTCTTGCCAAGTTGGACATTTGAGCCCAGATTATTTGGCAGAAGGATTAAAGGTATGAGTAAGAAGATTTAATCGGTGTTTACAGAGTTTCTAAACTGTTACTGGTCATGGAAATTGTTTTAAAAAGTACAAAAATGATTGGCAGTTGGTTATTCAAGCTTAAACGATATGCTTTCCTTTTCTGTTTTCACCACAAACCCCTGCGGTTTCACAAGAGTATTTACCTTTGTTCACATCTTTATTACAAGCAGCTATGCTGGGCTCAGATGCTGCTTAAGGTAGCCAATGTACAGGATCATTGTCCGCCTTTCAGGCTTGTGTTATTGTGATTCTCAATACTACAGGGCTCTCTGAAAGAGTCGGTTAAACTATGTCACGAGAAACCAAAGGAAGTTGTCATATGTGCACCAGCTCCACCCCGTTTTGTGCAAATCTCGATGCATGCAAGGAAGTTGGGTTTCAGAGCATGAGGACACAGGTGGTTATATCCTGCACCAGTTAGTCTGTGAGTGTGTGAACTGTGTGCCAGGCTCTTGTTCCTGTCATGGAGCTGTAACAAGATGACAGTTGCTGTGCATTCATAGGATACTTTGTGGACTACAAACCTCTGTGTGAAGGTTCAGAAAAAGTCGAAAAAGTCTGCAAAACAAAAGTGGGTTCGTGTTGGACAGGTAACCAGGGATGGGGACGATTCCGCAGGACATTAAGAGGCTTTTGGACGGTAATATCTTTGTCTTTACTGTTGATGATGCTTATTTAAACTGTGCAGCTTTATTTTAAAATCCTGGTATTAAATAAGAATTTCAAAATATGGAAATATACAGAAATGACATGATCATATCGGTTGTGAAAATATATACTTTACTTTATACTTTATCTCAACAATAGGTCTAAATAATCATAAAAAAGCTTTAGAAATATAAATTCAGGACACCAACAAAGGGATACAAATCCCGACAGTTGACAAGTTCTCACTAATGAAAACACAAAGAGCACCAATGTTTCAAGACACGTTGAACACCTTGTGTCACTTAGTGTGGGCTAAATAAGAAACATGATGATTACGTTTTCCTAATCGATGAATCAACACATACATTCATACATAACATTTCTCAGTACAGCATGAAATGTGGAGACGATTAGTAACAAACGACTTGCACTCGTCCAATTTGTTAATTTGAGAAATATTCTGAATGCATCATTTTACACCATCTGTATATTTTTTTGTTTTAGCTTTGCTGTAATTGCACCAAAAGTGAGCAGTATACAGCGGAGTACAGTAAGCTCTAAAAAGCTCTTTTTTAACCATGTCTGTGCATAATAATACATTTGCGTACCAGCACATTAGTTTGAGCACTGACGCTGCACATCATCATCATCATCACTGAAGTAATTCCTGACAATATGTCCCAGAGATTTGACTTCGTCCAGCACACTAAGGGCTTGATCAGAGATAAAGAAAGAGGCTTGTCCCTACAGAGTAAAGGGTCAGGATTATAGAAATGACATTAGTATCAAATGTAAAAACTTTCTTTTGCCCTTTTCATGTAGAGTAACACGGACAGTATTTTATTACATTTGCATGTTCTGCCTATCCAGCAGACAGTTCTTTTGTAACAACATTTGCATGTTTGTTTTCCTGCGGAGGGCATAAAGAAATAAGGCTCACACATCTGATAAGTGATGTGGACATACCTGTTTTTACACTTATGGGTCTTTCTTTGTACTGTAATATAATTATGACATGTTCGCCTCCAATCACTTACTCGTATGATATCATTTTCCTCTTTTCAGGCCGCATAAAAAAAGTACTTTATTTGGTAAATACATGAGAATATTTTCACTTAAGAAGCTGGAATCAGAGAGCTATATATTATTCTTCAAGCGTATTTGTGGATTATCAAAACAGATTGTGATTAATTTAACGGTGTGGGGCGTGATCTGGTGCTAGAGCCAACAAAGCAACCTGAGTTTCTGACATTAGCTCGGTGTTGGTTAGCAAACTGTCCATAATGTTGTTACAGCGAAGGGAAAATACAGAGAGGTCGAGGTTGCTTCTCAGAGCACAGCTCCTGAAAGTGAAACTCACCTCCTGCTTCTACAGCTAACGTCAGCAGCAACACATCTTAGCAAACTAGAAACTAGAGGTGTGGGCGGCTACTGTGCCTCGCTCAAAAAAACAACACAGGTTGTTTCCAACTTAACGAGGGCTGTGTTAAAATGTGTGTACTGGATTATTTGTCATGTACAAAATCAGGAGACTTCTGAACTAAAAAAAAACCTGAATTGAATTGAACACTGATGGATAAACAATTACCTAATCAGGTGCAGGTCTGACTGGCAGGTAACATCAAATCACAAAGCTTTAGCCTTTTGTCGAGGAAAGGGAAAGACCTGGGTTCTGTGAATACAAAAAAAGTGAATTAAATGATCTCTCAAAGATATAAGAAAGTAGAGATGAAAACTGCCAGATTGTAGGATTACAATATTAGGGTTAGGGACATTTTTACATTGTTTTGCGTACTGTATGTGTTCTTATTGTTGTTTCCATCTGCTGTAAGCTGGCAGCTTGATTCAGAGATGAAACAGCACAACAAATTATAAACTTCATTGATATTTAGAGACACCCAGACTTGGCATCTCATGGTTATGGAATATGTTAGAAATAAGTCAGAAACATTATTTTTTGCCAAATCGTTCAGAATCGTGTCCTAAAACTCTCCATGAACGTCCTCTGCTCCCTTCAGACTGTGAGCTGTTCATATTCGAGATCTTGCAAGATGAAGACCTGACTGAAACCACCCAAGAGACACGACAGGTCTTACTGAATAACTTCCGAGTCGTCCATGGAAGGTAGGTGTCACCTTTAGGAGCAGCTTTCAATCGGGGCGCCGGTGGTCTAGTGGTTAGTTTGTGCACCCCTTGTGCAAAGGCTGTAGTCCTCGAAGCAGGCGGCCCGGCTTCAATCTGACATGTGGCTCTTTTCCTGCATGTCGTTCCCCACTCTCTCTCTCTCTCTCTCTCCCTGATTCCTGACTTCATCCCATTTTCCTGTCACTCTAAAGCCTGAAATAAATCTTTAAAAAAATGAAAGAAGCAACATTAAATATGCACAGAAAGATGTTTTTCTCGCCAAGTGTTGCAGTATATTTTTATGAAACCATTATCTTACTTTTGACTACACAAGAGCTTTAATTGTTGCTCTAATTGCAGTATGCTAAATAGCATTTTAGCGAACCGTTTGGTGTAATGGTGTCACCTTCAGGACTTCATTCCTGCTCCTAATTATTATTTTAACACTTTTTTAGTTTCTTATGTTTGTCTGTTTTGATCAGAACACTTTAACGGGGCCGCAGTAGCTCAGTCTGTAGGGTCTTGGGTTGGGAACCAGTTTAAGTCCTGATACAGACCAAAGTGTAGTGGCACCTCAACTCTGGAACAGACTTCCACTTTCTTCTTTTTATAGATTCATTTTTGGGCTTTTTGTGCCTTTAATGGAGAGATAGGACAGTGGATAGAGTCGGAAATCAGGGAGAGAGAGAGAGTGGGGAATGACATGCAGGAAAGGAAGCAAAGGTGGGATTTGAACCTGGGCCTCCCGCTTTGAAAGCATGGGGCGTGCGCACTAACCACTGTGCCACCGGTGCCCCAGACTTCCCCTTTCAATCCGTTCACCAGACTCTGTTTCTGCTTTTAAAGACTCATTTTCACAGACTTGACTTTTTTCGCTGACAGATCATTTGATCAGAGCGCCAGTTTGCATATTTGACCTCTTCTGTTTTATTGTTTTTACCTTCATTTGTCTTTATCACATAAAGTTAACATGCTTCTGTTTGAACTGTATGTCTGAATTCTGCTGTTTTTTCTGTGTGTGCATCTGAGATTGTCTCCTTTAAATTGCTTCTGTAAAGCACTTCATGCTCCTGTCTTTAAAAGCTGCTCTACAGATAAAGTATTATTATTACAGTATGGAAATAGCTGAGAAGTGTCAGTTCACTTCTGGAGTACTGCTGATGTGCCCTCGAGCAAGGCACTGCACTCCTAACAGCTCAGGGGCGACCCCTGTGTGCAGCCTCCCCACTGTGACATCTCTCCATTAACACATGTTTAAAGTGGCTGTTTGTGCATGACTGTAACTCAGGCCTGTGTGTGTGTGTGTGTGTGTGTGTGTGTGTGTGTGTGTGTGTGTGTGTGTGTGTGTGGGTGTGTGGGTGTAAATCTGAATTCCCCCTCTGGGGTTAATACAGTTCTTAGTTAGAATAATCTTACTACAGCATAGTTTGAAGTATGAATTAAATAATTATAAACTGTCCATGAATCTCCACAACAACAAAAAAAAAAAAAAAACAGAAACTCTTAAAAGTCTCATGTGACACTCGACACAGGAAGCGTCTCCTCTCCTGCTGCCTGCGCTTCGCGATAAGATTTGCACGCTTTACGCTCAGAACTTGTGGTTTTGTGTGCAGGAAACGATTACTGAACTCGTAAAGTAACACTGACTATAAGTTAAAAATGAAAACACGGAATACTTTTTTTTGCCATCAGGATTTTAACATTTGCTTTTTGGATTTTACAGAAATCCTCAAGAGTTCCCCTTCCGATGTAAGTACCTTTTTTTTTTTTTATGTGTGAAATCAAAGCCCTACTTTGCCTACACTGACTGCAATGATTTTTATTACATGTATGTGCATGTTTTTATTATTCCTTCTGCTTGATCCCTCTTTTAAAAACATTTATGAACAACCCAGTTTGTGCATGTGTGTGTTTTCTATTATTTCTGTGTGTAAAATAATTACAGTTTCCTCTTCGTGGGGCTAATAAAAAAACAAGTATCCTTTCTTCCCTCTCGATTTTCACGACCACAAACACACACTCAGTGGACTTAATAGACGAGGAAGGTTCTGATGACAACCGCAGCTCCAGTCTGGGTCGCTCTGCCCTGTCAGACGACGCCTCTGTAGCTTCTGACTACCAGGACGATGGACCCCCTGAGTGTGAGTTAACAATAATCCTGAGACTGATTCCCCCTTTCTGTGTGTGTGTGTGTGTGTGTGTGTGTGTGTGCTTGTGTCGTCTTACACTATTTACGCAGTGCAAGGATCTGAGCTGCAAAAGGCCTAATTCTTCATTTGGGTGTCTATGCGTGGCACATTAGCACTGATGGCTTTTTTTCTCTGTTGAAATAAACGTTGTACTTGAGCACACAACAGCCCACATTTACATGCAGCTCTCAGCTCATACGTCTAGTTTTAAACCAAGGGACAATAGAGTGAAATTCTAACCCTAAGCGTGAAACATATGTGTCCATACTATCAGTGTGTTTCTGTTAAATGATACGGCGTGTGAAGCACTGTGCTCCAACAAAGGAAAATGTAAAAAAGGGGACGAGTCTTTTGTCACAGGAGACAATACAGAAAATCCCTCTGAGGAAACTAAACAAATATACTTTTGACAAACAACCCTCACCCTCCTTACTGGCACACCTACACCTCACCACAGGAAGCGCAGTCAGACACTTTTGCTGCTCGCCCTCCTAATTTGAAAAAACAGACCACATCTGTGAACCCCCCCCCCCCCCCCCCCCTCTTCCTTTTTTTTAATGCCGGCCTCCTACCTTAGCTTGCCTTGCTCTGGTGACATCAGCGACTCCTCCTCCTCCCTCTCCTCCTCCAGCTTGCAGGTACTAGGTAAGCACATGCATGCTGGTTGGTGGTTCCGAATGGGGACCTAGAGCGCCCTCCAGTGGCGGATCATCAGATGGTGATCTTTCCCCCCTTGAGCTGCTCTGTGTGGACTGTGGGAGGCATGGAGGGCGGCCCACACAGAGAGAGCAGTCTTTGTAGCTGCAGGCTAACGCAGTGATTGATTGAACCCGAGCCCCTCTATTCTTTCACAACCGGGGTTTGAAATACAACACTGTACCTGAGGGGCCATGTGTGGTACATCCCTCTCTCCCCGTATCAATCTTTCTCTCTGTCTTCCTTTCCTTGGACTTGCGCTCCCTCCCGTTTAGATATTTTGTATTTCTGACTCTATGCTCCGGCTAATAGTCCTTGACGTGACATGCCGCAGGTGGGCATTATTGACTTGGCTGCCTTGAAGTGCCCGTCTATACCCCATGCCATTTTTTTCTTTTTTTAATCTCTTGTTTTCCCCCGTGGTAAAGCTGGAATCTTTTTGGAATTTCCCAACAAGAGAAAAAAAAAAGGAAAAAAGGAACCTGTTGTGTCGGTGCCAGCTGGATTTAGTCAAAACCGATCTTCTTATTTGGAAAGCGGGATAATGAACTCCTCCATCCTGTCGCTTTTTTTGTCTGCAACTTTAAAAAAATAAAATAAAAGAGAACAAATCGCGGCAGATGGCGGAGAAGATACACCACAAGACGATGATGATGATTCTGAGTTGTTCATTTCAGGATAAACAAATTGAGATATCCTTGGGCCAGCACACAAAATCAAACATAAAATGCTTTTAAAAAAAATGTCCCCTTTAGGCTATTATGGTAACAAACCCAACCACAAACAATGCCGTCTGTTAGCTGTTAAAGCTTTTTATTTTTGTTTGTGTTAAATGTGAGAAATAGCCGATTATGCAGCGCGACCAAAACCTAATATTTTCTCTCATTTGCACATTTTGTTGCTTTGAATATTCACAGCTAAACACAAACATTTCTTTCCGGGATCAATTATCATAACATTTTGATTGTGTGAGAAAAATTTCCCACCTCCCGGGGCCGTGTGTGTGTGTGTCGTTTTCTTTTTTTCTTTTTTATTGCACGGCGACTGCGACCGTGTTAGCGTAGTGAATGGCCTGTGTCCTCGCTGGAAAAGGGCACGCAGAGTTCATAGTTCATTCTCTGTTCACCGCCTGCTTGAAAGAAAATGGCTCGCACTTTTTTCTGCTGGGCGGTCTGCTTCAAGCTTCAATGGAAGAGGGAGTGTGTGTGTGTGTGTGTGTGTGTGTGTGTGTGTGTGGGAAATAATGGCACGACCACTTAATGAAATCAGTGACAATTTTGCAGGAACAATCCATCGGGAGGGTTTATTTGAATTTCCTTTTTTTGCTCTTTTTAATTTAAGAGTCAGCAACAATACCTTTGTGGCAAAAAAAAATGATGATAATTTAGGGATTCAGTGAGAAGCGTTTAAAGGTAGAAAATGTAGTTTTTCTTCCTTTTAGTTTAATTGTATCATTTTTATTTGAGCCTACTGTACACAAAAGGGACTTTGTGACTCGGAGGATGTATTATCCGTGGTAATCGACTTGCCTGCCTTCGCTGCTCTCTGTTCCCTAACCAGAGAGTGAGTGAGTGTGAAGTCGATGGCTGCCTTTTACACGCGGGAGGAGCCTGCGCCGTTTGATTAGATGCGGTGGCCTGTTGTCTTCAGCGGACTGGGTGACACCAGATTTGTAATGGCTGACGGGAACAGATGGAGCCTCCATTGTTAGCCCGGGTGTCTGCATGGTAATGTGAACTGAGTTTCACCCGCCGACCGTACCGGTGACCTGACCGCGCCTGCAGCCTCACCCCGGCCTCGTCTGCCCCCTTCAGCACCCTCCACCTCTCTCTCTCTCTCTCTCTCTCTCTCTCTCTCTCTCTCTCTCCTGCTATTTGGAGCTCAAACACACATTTTTAGGATTTTTGTTTCACTCCCTCCATCACACTCTCTCGTGCCATTCCTGCCCATACATAAGCAAATATGTGCACTTATTTTCCATCTATGACAAGTAGAATGTCTCACACACACACACACACACACACACACACACACAGAAATAGACCCCAGGAGACAGCAGGAGATGTGAGGCTTTTAGCCCTGTCATGCTGTTTGCAGGTCAAGTTTACGAAGTTGAAATGGCCTGTTTGTTTTCCTGTGATCGGGGAGCGCCGCCGGGCGCTCGGGGATGTTTGCTTGGAAGCTGCAGCGATGACAGAGCACTGCAGGAAGAGCTTTGTTTTTCAGGAGGGCTTGCAGGAAAGATGATGCTTTTCGATATAAGACTCCCTCTTCCTCTTTCTTAGTGATAGTAATGCTTCTTTTATGATGCACCATAAAGTCTGCATTTGCCCAGGTGTGGATCTGAAGAAGTTATAAACAAAACGGAGGTTTTCTGTCTTTTTAGATTCTTCCTGGTCACGTCAGGTTCTGTAGAGAATTTCATTTTTACATCCTTTTTTATTTAATCCTTTTAGATACATGAGAAATGTCCTGCAGATAATTGAATGTGACCTGTAGAAAAGGAAGTAAACCAAATGACAACTTTTAAAATTATACTTTTGAACGTTTTTAACCATCAATCAATTCATTATTTTACATTTATATTTATTAACATGTGAAAAAAAATGACAGTTAACATGTGTTTTAAGGTTTCAGTTGATGGTCATGTTCACTGTGGATTATTCTTCTGATGATTTTCTCGATCAATCCATAACTTTTGTGGTTTGTGAGATGAAAGTGTTGAAAAATGTCGGCTGTTCTAACGTTAATCTAACGATGAAATCATCCAATTTTATGTTTCATCCACGACCCAAAAAATACTTTCTATCATCGGGGAACGAGACAAGAAAATATGAAAATAAATAAACAGGAATCTGAGAGTTTTGACTCTTTGGATTTTAATCAAACAATGAACATATCTCCAACTTACTGCAGCTGTAATGTCATCCTCGTTTAAAAAAATTTCAATTAACCGTCAGATGATATTTAATATGAACTGCGTTTGTTTACACGGAGAAGCTGAAACTTGGGAGTGTTTGGCGTTTTGCACTTAAAATATGACTTCAGCGCGTGTCCTGTTGTGTCGGCCTGTTTTAAAATGCAGGACTCATGGCGGTGATTACTGTGCCGGGCCAATTTCCTCAACCAATTACTTTACAATAGAATGCGGAGGGATAACCAATTTAAAAGTTATGTCTCGCCCGTTGCCTGTTTCTCATTTGACTAACAGGACCCAATGCACGGTAAAACATTATTACAAGCTGCAGGAAAATAGAATATTAAATCTTACATTTTTGGCCGAAGCTTGAAAAAAAAGCTATATTAAGTGAAGTGCTCTGGGGGGGTTGCATTGCCCGGGTGTCTTGGCTGGTGGAATTGGGGGAAAAAAACGACGCCAGCTGACGGATTTATGCTTCATTAGGGGGTTAATCAGCAATATTTAAAGCGCCAACTGGCCCTGGTGTGTGTTTGAAGTCAAATTAAGTCAGAGAGAGAGAGAGAGCGAGAGGAGGCTTCACAGGGGTGAAAATGAAATTAGAAGAAAAAAAAAAGAGACGCACAAAAAAATCTTAAGTTTATTTGTATCATGCTGTCTTTTTTTGTAAGCAGCACCTGGGTAGTATTTTGGGTGTGTGCATGAATGAAATCTTTGCAGGTTGTAGTCGTGCTGTCTGCCCACACACTGAACTTTTGACCTTAGACCTCTCTCGCTTGGCCAACCTGCGACCTGCGTCTGCACTCCAGGTCCAGGGACGCCGTGAGTGATCGTCTCTTCCCCTGTCACGGAACGCCCTTCAGTCAAAAAAAAAGTTTCTTTGGACTTTTTTGCGATCTACTGTATCTCTCCGTCGGAATATCTGCCTGGAAATTCATCCGTCACACGCGGGCGTTCATTGCTGTATGGATTTCATGACATTTGGATTGCGGCTGCTAGTTTGCAAGGAAGCGAGGGATATGTTAATGACCTCTTTGCTTCCTCGTTCTCCTCCACTCTGCTTCTCCTCTCCTCTCTTAGTGTGCTTTTTCTAGAAACACACACACACACACACACACACACACACACACACACACACACATTACGAGGCAGGAGCAGGCTCTGTGCATCGCTGCGACTGCTTGCCACCAGGGTTCAAAAGTTCAGCCTATTCCCCTTGGGCTACTGTGCTGCTGCAGATGCTGATAGTCTTCTCTCTCTCTCTCTCTCTCTCTCTCTCTCTCTCTCTCTCTCTCTCTCTCTCTCTCTCGCTCGCTCTCTTTGCCGGCTGCCTTTCTCTCCCTCTCTCCCTCGCTGTTTACACTATTAATCTTGTACACTCTCCCTCACACACTCACTCACACGGCCTGGCAAGAAGAGAGCGGCTTGAAGGGGGGATTTGGACGTATTTAACCGAAGGGCATCCATCACTCTCATCTCCGGCCCTCACCCCCACCGAAAGCCACACCGTGTAGTTTCTTTTTTTTTTTTTTTTTTTTTCGCATCCTCCTGGTTTATAAAGCCCTCTGATGCAGCTCCGCGCTCATTTGCTTTGTTTTATTGTTGCACTGCATATAATTACATCCCTCCGTTGCCTCTGGTGCGCCGCCGCGTTGAAACCCAGGGAAAACAAGCGAAGGTAAATGTGCAGCAGTCCATCTGTAAAGAGGCACATAGGCAGAATGCAAAGTGGGAAGCTGGGGCAGGGTGGCTCCTAATCTCCCCCGGAGCTGTCAATGTCACAGACAAATAGCAAAACTATCAGATGCGGCGGGTTCACCCAGAGGTTAGCGTTCCCAGGTACCTCCTGCATTCACTCCCTCTCTTTTCTCCCCCTGCCTTGCAAATGAGAATTTGATTTTGCCCTCCACTGGAATCCATTTCTGGAGATGAATGAAGTTTCAATGCCAAGCCCAGGTGGCCCCGCTGATTTCTTAGGGAAATAAATGGAGATGGGAGAGATGTGTTGGCCTGTACACAGACAGTGACACGGCGGCTCCCGATGCCTCTGGGATCCCTCTGTTTAATTGTTGCTTTAATGTAGCACTTTAAGGTCATTAACATGCCCTTGTGGAGTTATTCCAGGATGTTTGGGGATGTATCTCTATCTCTCTGCACGGCTGGAAAAAGTCTGCCGCACCGAGTGTGTGTGCCAAGTGGGACAGGGCGGCCGTGAGCTCACATGCTGCTGTTAAAATCCTCACCTGCGATGTCATTTTCCCAGCTTTGATTAAACGTGGCCCTTTCTTTTTTTTTGTTTTTAAGTGAGCGCTTCTCCAAAGAAGTGGAATCAGAAGTCGGTCAAATGGAGAAAATGTTCTTTAGTTTGAAAAACTAAAACTGTAATCAGACGGATTTAAAAACAAACAAGACGTATTCAGATCATTAAATTCCTATCATGGCGGTTAAAGGGATGACCTTTAAATGAATACCAGGCTTAAATAAACATGCTCAAATGATTGATTTTTAACTTCAGAAGGGTCGGGATATTTCGCTTTATATCTTTAGTATTCATTTTGGCAGTTTATGTCGCGTAGAAACAATTAGAAAATAATTTCAGAATAAATAAAATTCATTCTTTTTGTCTGTTTTGAGTTAATTTCTACATTTTCAGTCATCAGTCATCAGTCTGAAACGACTTCTGCAGCAGTAACTGTCACAGAGGTTGATTTAAAGTTTCCCTCTGAAGTCGAAATGCTAATTTATTATTTTCGTTTGTGGTTTATTTTGTGACTAAATCATTAAAAAATTAACAAAAGAGACTTTTAAAAAAACAATGTGAAAAGTTTAAATATTATAAAGATCAAATGATTATTGTTAAAAACGAGAGACCACTTTAATTTTTCTTAGAGGCTGATATTTAAAAAATAAAAGTTGTAAATAATTTAACGAATGATATCGGCTTAGCAGCTTAAATAGAGTCAGAATCACATTTATTGATCACACACACACACACACACACACACACACACACACACACACACACACACACACACACGTGAGGAGTTTGACTTCAGTGACCTGAGCTCTCCATGAACAAAAAGTAAAACATTAAATATCAACAAAGTAAACAAAGAGTAACATGTACAAGACTAAATGAGATAATAGTGAAGCGGTGGTTTGTGCACGTTGAGATAAACATGATAATAAAATATGTAATAATGTAACAGATGGTTTCATTTACATGAGATAAAGAGTTTTTAAAGTGTTTATATTAAGCAGTGTGCAAAGATTGATAAGTTTACATTTTAAATAATTTGTACACTCACAGTGTAAATACTTTTTTGTTTATTTTTTGCAGCTATTTGGAAAAAAAACATGAATTTTTCCTTTAGTAAAAACGAAAAAAATGGATCTCCAACATTTTCTAATTTGTTCCCAAAAGGTGAAAAATTCTAAAACTATTCACACATAAAAAAAAAAAGAAAAAAGATGTGATCAAAAAATGCTTTAAGATTGAATCAATATGTCACAGAGATTATTTAAAGATCTTTAAATTAAAACACTTTCTAGTAAACAAATCGTATTTTATGATTTGTTGTTGGGAACAAAAAAAATAATTTTTAAAAAATGATAAAATGCTCTACTGAAAATAAACTCTCTAATATACTCTTTTTAATTTAATTGATCTGCATCAGTCTGAAATCATGACCGTGTTTTTAACTATCTCTTCTTATTTTTAACGACAGGATAAAAACATTTCCTGCGTCACCTGTTGCCCACAGACTTGTGAATGATTTATGGCGGCGTCCAGAAAAATGATGGCGTCATGCATAATTGTTTATTGGCACAATATGTAACATCAGAGGCGATAAAAAGAAAACGAGCAGTTGTATAAAAAGGTAATAGACATGAGATACTGCTCAGCTTCATAACACGGCCCCCTCGCAAACATATTTATCCTCCAGTATTTCTAAAAATCATATTTAAGGCGTTTTAGTGGAAATAACAGAGGCGTTTTAAAGTTGCAATAACTGAACATTCAGAGGGCGAGGGTGTTGATTTTTCTCTGAGTGTTCCTCCCCTCCAGGCTCGCTCGTTGACTGTGTTATATCGGGTTTCCTCACAGATACGCAGCTCTCTCCTGTGGGCCTCCATTGTTGGTATTTATATTCTTACTCCGTCTTTTTTCCCCACGTCTGTGTCAGTGAAGCGGCTGAAAACCATCCCCAGCGATTAGAGGATCATTGTATCCGCAGTTAAGCATTTGAATAGTGGTAGTAAATCTAGAAAAAGGGAAATTCAGGGTCGCTGTATACGCTGCTTATGGCTGCCCAGGGGGGAGCCGATGTCACATAGTAAATTTAGCCCCTTAGTGTCTTTACGGTGGCCGGCCTGAGATGTTTGAGCGCAGAAAAAGAGGAAAAAACGGAGCTGAGAACGACTTCACAGCTATTCTTTAAAGAGCCACAGAAGTGTGTGTGTTTTTATTTCTTCCAAACTGTGTCAAGTTTAACTGACTGAATCAAATAGAGGAACATCAGATATCTCTGCTTTGCTTTAAACGATAAGACTGAAATAAAAAAAAAAAATGTACCTGATCATGAGTGTGTGCATGAAAAGTTTATGTGTTCTGTCGGCTGTAAAGCTTTTTATTTCAGAGACTTCTTGTCTAACCTGATCGACGTCCCTGAGTCCAAAAGAAAAATAAATCCTTAATCAATCTTGCATTAATTCCCCGGTCCCCATTAAACATTATTAGACGGCAATACAGACATGGTGCAGCTTGATATAATGCACTGCGTGTTTTCTTTTGGTTCAAACACATGCATTAGGAGGTCCTAAACACGGTTTATGTATCGATGACTGAAGTCCTAATCAAATCAGGGGGAGGATGGGAGGGCAGAGGAGACAATCTGCCCTTAACCTCAGAGCCTCTCAGTCTCTCTCCTCCCTTCTGACGGCCGCCTCGCTGGAGGGACGCGCAGCAGAGGCCTTCTACTGTAATGAGGAAAAATGTATCAATTTAGCTTCGGCCCGCGCGGCTGATTGAGCGCCGGGCAGGTGAAGGTGCACCGAGTGAATCCTTTTTCCTAATCAAGGACAGTATCGGAAGAGGATTGCGGTGCTCGTTGCCTCGTCTGTAGAGTCAGCAGCATTCCTCCCCTGCAGCCCCCTCAGGGCCAGGGAGCCTCTCTCTGCCTTCTGTTTCACCTCATCAGCAGAGTTCACGCGGGGGTCAGGTCCTGCCCCCCTGATGCTGCATTCAATGCAATGCCTCTTGCGTCAAAAAGAGAGCCCCCCCGCCCCCCCTCCCCCGTGCTCAAGAACTAAGCAAAAGAGAAAGAGAACATATGAGAAGTGGCTGCTTTTTGATTTCTACCTGTGCTGTGAGGGCGCTCACCTTTTCTACCCTCTTCCTAAACGCAGCCGTTCATCTCAGCAAAGCGGCCCAGTGTGTAAAGCGATGCATTTCACCGCAGATTATGCCCGGCAGTACTTTTGTAGTTTTCTCTTTCCCTCTGGATAAATAAAATGAGGTATGACTGATGGCATGCACAAAATAACACCAGTGTTTTATTGATTTGCCAGATGTTGCCTAAGGAATCATTTGAATTCACAGACCTTTGGCAATTTGATATTAAAAAGTAAAAAGGAATTTAGAAACTCTTAAATTAGAGGGACTTTTTTTTATTACAGATTTAACAAAACATCACCAGGTTTTGCCTCCCACAAGTCCGACTTTGTGGGTGTCCGTAGTCTAATTTTGAGTGGAAAGCTCCTTTTGTGATCTCCTCTCTTTGGCCCTTTGTCTGCGACACATGGATCCTTGTGACAAGATTTATTTTTCCTTTTTCTGTATTTTTCATGCAGATGATAATGTCTCTTTCAAAATGTAAAAACAAAGGCCGCACAGCTTTGCTACGAGCTGTTTTTTTCTTATTTGACTGCTACATAAAAACACATCGAGTAGAGACGCTCCTCTTCCTTTTCCCCGTCTCTACGCTGTGCACAATTTTGTTTCTCTACCCCAGTACGGAGCAGACAACCAGACTGCTGCATTTTGTTGGCTCGTTGTTGACAGTTGTTCAGAGAGTTGTCCTGAAGAGAAAACTTAATTTTCTGTCCAGATTTGAATGTTCACACTTAAGCCAGGCTCAGGTAGACGGCCAGGAGGAGAGAGGTTACCAGCTGGCAGAGTATCCTGATACTAAAGGGAACTATAAAAAAATACCATAGATCTTCATTTCAATATGACTTTCAGTATAAAAACTGTCAGCAGACTTCTTGGCAGAAACCAAAGACAAGACTCTGCCTCCCATCCTGACACATCTCACAGATACACAGAGCAGAGAGTCTGACATCCCCTGAAGGTTAAAGAAGGACAAAAGACTGATAAGAACTCCACCTGATGCAGATATTTACCTGAGAAGAGACAATCTACTGAGGCAATTTCTGTAATAACATAAATAAATGAATAAAATAAAAACGCTTGAGCTTGAGGAACTAGTAACGAGCAATTTCCCAATTTTTCCGTGGTGCAAACTGAATAAAGCGACCGATTAACCGATGATTAAGATGATCAGCATTTGCTTCGCTGCTTACGACAATCATAACAGATAACTCAAACATCACAAGTGACTACAAAAATGTAAGAACACCTCACGTGCAGATTTTCTGTGCACACAGTTCACATGATCAGAATAAAGTCTGCACATTTGAATCAAATTTCAGACGTCAGAGAGACGCAGAGTTCAGACTAAACAGATTTGATGGACAGAGTACAGGGTTGGAAATTCACTCACACGTTGTTTTTTACCTCCCACATTTGAACAGGCAGCATAATGTAATGATGTATGATGTCAAATCAAGGCTAACAGGATTCAAGCAATCCGGAAATGCTTCAACTATTGAAGACTGACATGCTCTCTGTCTCGCTCATAAACAGAAATTTTAGTTTATTATTTTGAGGCTGGTAAGAGTTTCTTCCATTGCAGCCATGTCCTCAAAGGCTAACTCATTTAGCTGCAAATGAACCTCGACAGAGACGCAAAAATCATCAATTTATCGTTTTCAAAGCGTGTGTTTTTAAAATCACTCTGTTCAGTACTTTTATTTACCCGCCAACGGGACCGGTAAATTGAGCAAAAATTCACCCGTCACTGCAAAAGAACACCCGTATCTGGCGGGTGACGGGTGCTTATTTCCAACCCTGACAGAGTAGGATGGCTAGATCACAGATTCTGTTTTATTTCCATGTCTTTTCAAGCATTATGCCGTTTCAACACGGTGCATGTGCAATATACATGATTTTAGGTCAAATATGTACAAAACATGAAAATATAAAAAAGCAGAAATCAAAACCAAAATCTATTTTTTGTGATATTTCTTCAAAATGTTTTTCCCCCCCTGTTCTTCTGAGGTTGTTTCTCCGTGTAGCTGGAGCACTGGGATGCTTCAGTATCTGGGGGTTCAGCATCGGTTCCCGCCCGCCCGCCTGTTGAAGTACACGTCCCCCCCCCCCCCGCTGTGACTCAAGTCGTTCCTGTCGTCTCACAGAAAACAGACGCCCAAAAGCCGCCGCTCACTTTCCTTCTTCTGCCGCATCATCAACATCTCCTTCCATACATTTCTGTGTGTGTGTTTTTTTCCCCGTAACATCTTTTTTTGTTGCATTATGAACCACCGTTAGATCTAATGTAACGTATTAGTCCTCCCACCCAACCATTTGCCTTCATCTTGATTCACTCTCTCCGCAGCCTTTGATTGACTTTCAGCCTAAGTAAAGTGGATTTTAATGAGAGAATACATTAACTCCCTCTGGTCATGCTAGCATAAATCAGCCTTTTCTTGCGGGATCAACTGCTGAGCTCATAACACCATGCTGGGAGAGTGTGAATAACCAAATGAGAGAGTGCGGCTTTTGGCAGACTGCTGGCAGCTCAGATGCATTGTTGTGCCCCCCCCCCCCTCTCTCTCCCCCCCCACTCCCACCTTTCCAATTTGAGTTTCAAACAAGTTCATAGAGGCAACAGAACGGAGCACCTACAGGTCAGCGTGCTTATGGAAACACTCAAACGTCCGGATCAATTAAAACGCATATCTCTGCTCAATTTCTATCGATTATCTCCCCTCCGTTTGGAAACGAGCGTGACTCACATATTTCCTTTCCTGATGACCAAGCGAGAGAGCCGTTAGATTCAGTTAGCGGCGCCTCGCAACTCTTCACCTTGATTTACCAAAGCGGGCTGTAGCATCACATCTGTCTGCTTCTCTTGTGTTGGGTAATTGCACTCTAGCTAAATAGGTTATGCTAAAATATCAATAAATTGCCATCAAATTAATGTCAATACCAAAGCTGTGGATGGCGCTAATTAAAACGCGAAAGGGATGAAAATGAAGTCGAGGCATTGCCCTGAATAATTGATAACGCAATTTATGATTTTTATGAAAGAGTGCCGTCTGTCTGCGGTTCTGATGAGGGCTTAATTAGATGCATTAATGTGTCTCTCTGTGCCTGTAGTCAAACTCCAAACTCAAACACCATGATGGTTGTTAGGGTATTTGAACGCCTTTAAATGGCTTATTTTCAAATAACATTACCTCTGAATATCCTCTTAAAATTGCATGGGTCCCAAAGAGGTGTTAGAGTGTAATTTTCATTAAAGGAGGCATTCGTTAGAGCACGACCAATCAGGTTCTCCTTTTGTTTAAAGAAGGGGTGGGGGGGGGGGGGGGTGAAGCAGCATCATGCTTCGAGGCTGTGCTGCGACCCTGTGGATGAAAGCGTTGTGTACATGTTTCACCAAAGATTGTGTTTTGGTTGTTGAAGTGAGGTCAGGTCGCGCGGCGTCAGAGTGTTAAGCGCGCATGAATGTGTAATGTTTATTGACTCGGAGCAGATCAGAGCGATCCTGTGTTGATTCTGCGCCTCCTCATCTATTAGCCGGGCTCGACCTTTAGAGATAAATGAAGAGCGAGGTGAGCAGACGGATGAGGGGATTAGAAGCGGGCCGCAACTGGGAAGCAGGCCCAGGGACAGGGGAAAAAAAAAAAAAATGGACGGCCTGCCGGCGGATAGATGAGGTGGGGGGAGCGTGATGATCGCTGTTTGTTATGATGAACTGAATCAGGTTCTCTTTGACAAAACAGTCCTGAGCACCTGTGTATTTATAGTGTCACCGGTCAGTCCATCCACAAAAGGCAGGGCCCGATGATGTGTGAGCGTGTTAGAGCGGTGAGGTGTCTGGGGGCTCTGCTCTCTGGATTGACCCGCTCATCCGTCAGGACGCCGAGCTGAAGCCGGGTAGGGTTAAGGGATCACAGTGCTGGACTGGTGCCGGCTTAAATCTCAGGAAGGTTAGCCGAGCAAAAAGCCAATTTCCCCCTTTGTTGTCGTTTTTCTACAGATCAAACTTCTTTATAGATCAGACTCCAAAAAACAACTTGTACAGAGAGTATCACATCTAAAGATTTCTAGAATTTTGAACGTCAATATGATACAGGTAAACCATCAACCGCAACACAGGCTTGGCCACCCAAAATTTGGCAAATTATCATTTTTAATTACCAAAAAATTGCAGGCAAACTTCTGCAGAGTGTCCAAATTACACAAATATGTGGGAAAATTTTTGTGCAATTTAGACAGCGCTCTCTCTCTTTCCCTCGCTGCAGCTTTTGGTAAAAATATGACTGAAGATCGGACGTTTTTTTTACAGTTTGTACACTTTTCCATACTTGTTGTAGCCATTTTGATGTTTGTGTGGTAAGTCAGGTAAACACTGCTTCTCGCTGCTATGTCACCTGCACACCTGAGCAGAGGCGGTGAGAAAAGGGAGTCACAGGTGAAGTTTCCTACCCTGTGTGAACTTGGTTTTTAGGTCCTGTCATGTTAGCTCGTTTTTACCTAGAGCAGAATACGCCCGGCTTTTTGTGATGAAACGCATTCCAGGACGGACGTTTTTTTTTTACCCTCCATGAGTTGGAAAGACATTTATTGTCATCATGTCTTAACATACACTACACATATTTTATATTCAACATAAAAATGACAATATTTTACATTTTTATAAGTGGTGTGTCCCCCCCAGTGATGTGGAAATACTAAAACATAACACTTACAACACAGAAACATGTTTTACAGTTTGTTTAAAGTAGATTGAAGTAAAACTGAGGTAGCTTGGATCTGTGTTACATAAATTCATTTTTACCTCCGTCAAGGTTTTCTTCCCTTTCTCTTTACGATATTTAACATGTTTATGAACGACAAACAAACAAATGAGTTATATGAAATTAAAGAATACAATTTAATTAAAAGAAAGAGAAGAAGAGTCAAAGGAGAAAGAAGAAAGAACCTCCGTCTTTCCTACTTTCCTTTCTACCTTTTGTCCTTCCTTCCTACTTTCCTTCCTTTCTTTTCCTCCTTCCTTCCTTCCTTCCTTCCATCCATCCATCTTTCCTACTTGTCTTTCTTACTTTCTTTCTGTCTTTCTTTCTTCCCTCCTTTCTTCCTTTCTTCCTTCCCTCTTTCCTACTTTCCTTCCTTCCTTCCTACTTTCCTTTCTCTCTTTCTTCTTCCCGCTTTTGTTCCTTTCTTCCTTCCATCTTTCCCTACTTTCCTTTCTACCTTTTGTCCTTCCCTCCTACTTTCCTTCCTTTCTTTCTTTCTTTTCCTCCTTCCTTCCTTCCTTTCTTCCACAAAACAAATTAGTTATATAAAATTAAATTAAAAGAAAGAGAAGAAGAGGAAAAGTAGAAAGAAGAGAGAAAGAAAACAAAAAAACCACAGTTGGAAAGACTCCTGATTCCCTCCAGCGGCCTTTTTGTTTGAACGCCACCACAAAACTATTAATCAACAAAATAAAATAAAAAGTATTGAAGTAACAACTTTCGACAGGGGAGGCCTTGTCAAGTGTCAGATCTTTATGAATGTTAAAGAGGTCCCTGTTTGTCTCATGTTAGGGGGGGACGGACCCTCTCTGTTTAAAGCAGCCGTGCTATGACATGTTTGGTTTCTCCCCCCCCGCTCTTATTAAACATCCTTTCTTTGGGGGGATGTACACCAGGCTCTCCCCTCACCATCAGCGGTCTGACTGTGGTGTCACACTGACTACTTAAACGGTCTTTAAATTGTTCCTGTGTTTTCAGACTAACAAGGCGGTTCCTGCTCTCCCCTGCGAGGCTAATGCCTGTTGACTAATGAACTCGGGCGAAAGGCGAGCTTTGTTTTTGACACATTGGGGGAAAGCCAGGTACTCCTCTGCGGAAGCAAAGGGCAGAGGATGAGCCTCGGGGGTTGTTCTCGGGTCAGCGTTACATCTTTCCCTCTAAGGCAAAAAAAAAGGTCAAATAAGAGGATCACTTCTTTGAACTTCAAAACTGATTGAAACATGGAACAGCTGGTTGAAATAACTCCTCTTTGTCAAATCATAACTATAAAACTACTGCACAATGTTTCTGGTTAGATTAAAACTGTCCTATGGAGGTGTCCCACCCCCCCTCCAAATGAAAGCCGAACCCTCCCTCTCAGTTTATTGAAGAAATGCAACAGAGTAGAGAGTAACACAAGCAGCTCTCCTGGTGTGTGTGTGTGTGTGTGTGTGTGTGTGTGTGTGTGTGTGTGTGTGTGTTCGTGTGTGTGTGTGTGTGTGTGTGTGTGTGTGTGTGTGTGTGTGTGTGTGTGTGTGTGTGTGTGTGTGTGTGTGTGTGTGTGTGTGTGTGTGTGTGGACTCATCTGTAATGTTCACTGCTAAATATTTTGATTGGTCATGGTTAGCGGGATGACAGAGAATCGGACACATTTCTAAATACAAGCACACATGAAAAAGCTGATTTTCAAATGTTTAAATTATGTGAAATAATTAATTATAATATATAATTCTCCCTCTGGCCGTTGAAGTCGGTCGATTCAAAAATATTCCAGTAGAAAACAGACTTTTTGTGAGATGTGTGAGTTGGACGAAGTTGGAACGGAGTCCCCATTTTCTTTTGCATTGTACAAAATCTAATGGTTTAAGCCAGGGGTGGGCAACTGGCAGCCCGTGTGGCCCCCATCAACCTTAAACGTGGCCCTCAGGTTAATTTTTTACACATCAATTAATTGGAAACGTGAAGAAAACATGATGAAATCTGCCATGAAATCATGAAAACCAGAAATATGTCCATAATAATATCTGATCTCTGGTATATGTTGAGTTAAATTTGAGACATAATCGACTGTAATCGTTTAATTTGGCCCCTCTGGCAGTGAGAATTAAATGAATGTGGCCCTTGCTGTGACCAAAGTTGCCCCATCCCTGGTTTGAGAGAATTATTGTTTCATGAAGTAAAATCTGAAATATTGGGGCGGAAAGATGTGCAGAAACTGGAACGGCTGGTTAAGTTTGATGTGTTTAAACTAATTCTGTTTCAAAAGCTTGGAGAAGAAGACAGGATGTTCTGTTTCATTAGTTTGACTTCTTGCTTTCTCTTTTTGTTTCTTGAGAATGAATATAGCTCACCTCGTGCACTCTGATCCGGGAACGTTTTTTAATTTATGATGTCATGTATGTCCATGCGGGCTGGGCATATGGACGTATGTATGTCACAATAATAAAATAAAAAACTAAACTGTAATAATAACAACAAACACCAACCAGAACCTGTGACCGGTGCAGTTTTGTTCCAGTGCAAAACGTCCAGTAAGCTCACCAGGCTAAAAACCTACGTGAGCTGCATCGTCTGATAACTGCACTAATTAACTTAAGCCTCGTGCCGCTTTCCCTCTCATCTTCAACATTCGACTTTGCAGATTGAAGTGAGTTGTTTGAATTTCCACAG
>NC_083632.1:2783142-2785642 GCF_963584025.1 Labrus mixtus
CCTCACAGCTCTGATCAGACTCTCTTCATCGTTTTTTGTTTTCTAAGGAAGTTGTTTAAAAACAGCTTTTATGTTTTGTGCTCCTTCTGATCAGAATATGTTTCCTTTAAATCATCATAATTTCACTCATTTCAAAATGTTTTGTTTTCTCATCTTGAAACCTAGTCGTTTCGTTTTCAGTAATGTCAGCACTTTGTCTAGTCTCCCGCCGCCTCAATGCACAGGTAGTAAAAAAACAAGGTGAAACCACGCCCACTGCGAATTACCGGAAATGATATCAAACCCATTTAAGGAGCAAAATATGAAAAATAATCAACCGAGGTGAAAATACACATTATGGTTCCTGCACTGATCCTCAAGGAAAAATCCTCCAAATAATAAAAAAAAACATTTAGCCTTCATTCTTGTCCCGTCTTGCCATTGTCCAAATCGTGTCCTTTCATTATTTTTGAGCAGTTTCTTTCATTCTAATTATATAAGATTATAAAACTTTATTAATCTTTTATTCATTTGAGTCTCAAGGTGCAGAACGAAGAGATACAGAAACAGCTTTGTTCCTGCTGCTATCACTGAACTGAACAAGCTGTAGCCATATTTGCACAAAAACTATTTATTTATGGCCAAAACTTATTTTTACCCTGCAGAAGAGATTATTTATTTTAGTTTTAATTGACTTCTTGCGCTGATTGGTGGAGCAATGAGGTTTTTTTTTATCATGATTTAGTCGGTTTATTCGTTCTCGTTCTCTCTCTTGTTACATCGTTTTTTTAATCTGTGTGTCATGATGGACGTCGATCTTGCTGGCTGCAAACAAATCTACAAATGAAGTCACCTGACCTGAAACTCACTGGCCACCTGATCATTTCATACACATGACAAACAATATCAACAGGACAAACACACAACAAGAGCCTCAACTTCAAATATCTGTTAGTCTTATTAAAGAAGCATCTACAAAACAAAAACCTCAGGCTCCTTCAAAATGTAATTCTTGTTTTTTAGTTTCAGTATTTCTGACTCTAATGAATTACTGGATCAAAATAAATTCAAAACACTTAAAAAGATAATGAATTAATAGTTATTTACAGCCCGAGCTGAAGCCTGCAGTGCTTCTGACTGCTGCTATAAGTCACATTTTCCTGTTGTGCATTCAGGACCCTCGGACCATTTCTCTCACTTTACTCTTTAATGTATGTGTGTGTGTCTTCTGTGCCACGCTGTGCTCCATCTTAACGCCACCGCCCATCACGCTGACTCTCCATCCCCCCCCCCCCCCCCCCCCACAGATCTCAGCTCCAGCTTCATCCCCGTGGACGATGAAGAGGACGAGGAGGAAGAGGAGACCTATGATGACATCGAGGGGTTGGCCCAGGCCTCTCACCAGGGAGGAGGGCACGAAGCGGGGGAGGTCGAGGAGGATGAGGATATCTACGAGGTGCTGCCAGGTATGAAGATGTGGACACACACACACACACACACACACACACACACACACACACACAAACTCTCATGATACTCAGTCAGACAAATAGACACAGTCGCCTCACACACCCCCGAGCCCCCGGGGGGATTTTTTTGCAACAAGAAATATCAGCGATGATCTCCAGTAGCTCTGAAATTTGTGTTGCCAGGTGCCTCCCTATCGCCCACAACAACCCAGACTGATCACCCGTTTTAAATCAAGCAACACTAATAAGCTTGTCAGGACCGAGGTGGCTGCTGCAGAGAGGGTAAAAATTCTCCTCACACAGCCAGAATATCAGCGTCCTCTAGCTCTCCCATCTTATCTCCCTGAGTGAGCTATCTGTTGAGACACAGTTATGTTGTTGAAATCAGTGAGAGCCTTGTTGTTGTTTTTTCTCCCCAAAGCTCTGTCATACAACGTCCAATTAGCTAATGTTGCCAGGCAACAAATAGCCCACAATTCAATCCACTAAGCAGAGTTTTTGGCTAAAATCACCTAGCAACCGCAATTTAGCTGAAAGGAAGCAAAAAAACACACAGCATCTCTCAGGGTTTAAAATAGTCCTGCAGCTCTTAATGTCACTCCTTTAATAGGAATGAGAGTTTGAATGAGACTACAGAATCAGTGCGTGTGAGTCGACAGGGGGGGGGAGGGGGGGGAGGCGGCCCTCTGTGTGTCGGCGTGTCTACAAGATCCCAGAGAAAGGACAAAAGAGGTGATCTGATCTTCTCCGGGGCCGCCGTCGTCCATCACTCTTTCTATTAAATAAGATACATCAAGATTCTGTTTCACTCACTGAGTACATTACCTTTTGCCAAAAATCAGCGGTGAGAGGGAGATCAGTCTTCGGGCTGTCACGTCGGCGTTCAAAGCCATCTGGGAAGAGGTACAGACCCTGACCACAGATGGCATATCGAATGACGGGCTCTTTCGTTCACTTTCTCACCCCTTCACTTATCCATCATCCTGCACCTCCCCATGCCCACTTACAGCCCTCTGCACAGTGATTAGATACTGTTAAGTTGCACCAGTTTC